>NC_055961.1:28174952-28209952 GCF_018492685.1 Alosa sapidissima
CCGCCGGCGCCGCCACTCTCAGAGGTGGACGCGTGCCCGTTGGCGAGGGTCGGAAGCATGAGGGTGCTGGGCCGGGCCGGGCACGGTGCCCGGGCGAGCGGCAGACTGCGACGGGGGGTGAAGCTAGCCCTCGTCTCCTGGGTGACGGTGACCGTCATCACTTGTTTGAGCGGAGGCGAGGCGCAGGAGGGTGGCGAGACGGCGCGGACAGGGCAGGCGGGCGGGGCGTACGCAGGTGGGGGGTCCCTCTGAGGGGCGAAGATGGGGTACACCCTGGTCACTCGAGTCTCCTGCTCAAGCACGGCCGGCCGTGTGACCTGGGCGTCGGGCCTGCCGTCCCTGTTGATCTTAATGATGGGGTGCAGGGGGAGGTGCGTGGGGGTGGGGTCGTGGTGCACGATTGGGTACGTGAGCTCCCTGCTTATCTGCCCCGGTGGCGCTGAGCTGATGCCTGGGGAAGGGGCGGCCAGAGGGCTCCACATCTCCCTCTCAGTGGGGGACAGTAGCGTGGGGGAGGTCAGCTCCTTCACTGGGTTGAGGTTGACCTGAGGTGACGCCGCCTGCCTCCCCCCGCACTGCCGACAGATCCGAGGAGGGGCCCTGCTGGGCGGCGGGCCAGGCGGTGTCCTCCTTTGCCCAGCATGCACCACGGCGGGCTCCCTCGTCCTGGGCGGTGGCTGCTCGGGAGCCGAGTCGCCCTCCCCTTCGCTGCAGATCCCGCCGATGAGCTCCGAGTCCACCACGCTGCCATTGGTGTATCTCTGCTCCCGTTTCCCGAGAGCGCGCACACCCACAGTTCCACCTGGCAGGTGCGGGTTTGTCCTGATTGCCGTTGCATAGCACTGCACCTCTCTGTGGGGCACTCTAGCCATCACATTATTACCAGAGTCATTCAACGGCTCTTCGAAAGTCACCCCCTTTCTGCACTTGGCCTCGTTCCCCCTGTGTTTTAGTGAGGCCCCTTTGTTGGTTTTGAGCACCCCCTGTTTGTATTCCTCCTCAGTCATCTCCTCGTGCGGGCCACTCCCATTGGCTAGTCGGGGTGCCCTGCTGCTCTTTGGTTGGCCGGCGTGTGCGTCTGGGTGGGCGGACTCCAGCTGTGATTTGAGGAGGCGGATGGCGGGGGACGTCTGCACCCCGATGCTGCACTGACCCCACGTCAGCTGGGCCATGGGCCCGGGCCGCTCGCCCCCCGCCGCCGCCGTTCGCCATCCTCGCACGCCAACCAGGGCGGGCACTCCGAGCACCGGCACGGGAGTGGTCGGGTCAGCCGCCCGTCTGCCCATGTCTGCCCAATCCGATTGGATAGCAGGCTGTGGAGGAGGATGATGTCAGGCTACATCATTGCATCTGTCAAAAAGGAAGTGTATATTATAGTATATTACAGTCACTGCTGCTGCCAGTCATCACTGAAATATTCAACAGATGCGCAATTTGGGTTACCGAAACATAACCTCCCCGAAGATAAAATATTCAAACACAGCAAAAAATGGCAATGACCTTAATTGGAAACAAAAAAGAAAAAGAGAACTGGCAAAAAACCAAGGTTATTAATCCCCCCTAAGTCATAGCCCTGTCCAGCCTCTAGCAGCAACCTGAGCCATGGCTCTGTTTGCAGAGTCCCTTTTTACAGTACTGTAAATCCACGCCATCTGGGAGACTGGTCCCGTGAAAAGCGTAGAGTAGAAAAGAACAGAGCAGTGGAATAATTGTGATGGATTCCCCATCGCTGCAATGTGGTGAAAACACACACACACACACACACACACACACACACACACACACAGTATTGCACATTTAAAGCCAGTCAGCATTTTTCTGAGGGGGGGTGGGAGGGTTGGCAGTATTATGGTGGAAGTGTCCACAGCAGGATACTGTTGTTGATGGATAATTAAATGCTTCACACAGTCCCAAAACAGCGAGCAAGTTGCCTGTCCGTGGCGCCGCTGGTACCCGGGACGTGTGCCTGACAGTGGCATGCTGCCCTTCCCTTAATCCTGCCCACCTTGCGTCGGCTGATCATTTATGCATTGACGCTAACGACTTCATTAAGCCCCAAACAAAGGGGGCATTAATCAGAGACTGATGTAAAATTTACTGACATGCAGCACTCAAGCACAGCTGTTTCTGGATGTGTGTGTATGTGTGTGTGTGTGTGTGTGTGTGTGTGTGTGTGTGTGTGTGTATGTGTGTGTGTTTATGTGTGTGCTCGAGTTTGTGTATGCTTGTGCTTGTGTGTGTACACAAATGAGAATGTAGAATTAGTAATCATATACGATATGCGTTTGTGTCCATATACTGTATGCATGTGCTTTGTGGAGTGTGCTACTGTACAAATGCAAGCTCATAAGTGTTTGCTTGCATGTGTGCATTCGCCTGTGCAAAGGCCCCCCACACGTCATGCTATACCGCCTCCCAGATAAGTTAAGGGCAGTCGGGGTACAGTAGGTAAATGACATTCATCTCTTCATTAACTCCGTCCCAGTGAGCAGCCCTGCTTTCACCTTCCCCTCCCCTCCCTGCCCCTGGCAAAGGCCACAGATGTAAACACCAGCAGCACGTCAGCTCGGCATTCCTCCCTGCCCGGACCGCGCTCTGGACGTCACTTTGGAGATGTCACACTGACCCCCCGTCTCTCTCCCTATTAATGCCACCATGCTATGCTCAATAAAGATGACAGCCCTCCTCCCATAATAAACTCACACACACACACACACACACACACACACACACACACACACACACACACACACACACACACACACACACACACACACACACACATACACCTCCCTATTAATGCCACCATGCTATGCTCAAAAAAGATGATAGCCCTCCTCCCATAATAAACACACACACACATACACACACACACACACACACACACACACACACACACACACACACACACACACATACCTCCTTATTAATGCCACCATGCTATGGTCAATAAAGATGACAAACCTCCCCCATAATCTCTCTCTCTCTTTTTCTCTCTCTCTCTATCACTCTCACACACACACACACACACACACACACACACACACACACACACATACACACACACACACACACTCTTACTCACTCACTCTGGCCACGGAGCCATGATGAGCTGGATTAGGTTTGACTGGGTCACCCACTGAAACCCTTCATGGTCTAATTTCCATAATAGATTGAAGGAGACGATGCCACACTAGACCCAGGAGCCCACATCAATACAGACCCATTTCCCCCGCAAGTACACATATACAATGTTATTCTGAGCCATTTGATCTCAGTTCATCCTGCGTAACGTAAGTCAATGTAAAGAAAGGGAGGGGGGTTGACGGGGGAGCACTTAACTGACTTACCGTTAAGTGTGACTGTGTGTGCGTGTCTGAAGTCAAACTTGGGGTCATCCCATTCCAGGAGGGTCTCCGCGGGCTCCCTCTCTCCTACTGTCCCAGTTCGGGGTTCCTCTTGTGCCTCCCACCACCAGCATCAGCACCAGCACCCCCCCCACCCCACCCCCCACTCCAACTCTCCCCCCACCCCCCCGCTTCTTTCTCTCCTTCTCTTTCTTCCTCCTCCTCTTCTCTCTGGCCAGCAAGGTTAGGACAACAAAACAGTGGCTGACTCTAACGTGACGCGCACACGCATGCACATGAGGACATGCCAGGAGCGGCGGACGGACACTTACGCGTTGTCATAGTCCCCAGCTAAGCACTTTGTTAAAAAAAAAAAAAAAAGGCTGTGGTCATCGCCATGGTACCCTGTCGCTACGTCTCCGCATGAATGCGCTCAGTGCCAGCCAGTCCTCCGCATGTTCCTCCTCCGCCTCCTCCTCCTCCTCCTGCTCCTCCTTGTCTCCTTGCCGCGTCTGGTTTTGTTTTGAATCCTGCGCTCTGCTCCTTGTGCCAGAGCGGCAGCAGCAGCAGCACTAACAGCAGCGATAGCAGCAGAAGTGGTAGTGGCGGTGGTGGTGGCAGCAGCAGTAGCAGTAGCAGCAGCAGAGGGGAGATGCATCGGTCTGTGTCCTCTGCCTCATTCTGTTAGACTGTGTGCCTCTCACTCCCACCCTCCTTTCCTCCCTCCCTTCCTCCCTCCATCCCTCGCTACCTCGGTTCCTCCCACCCTCTCTCTCTCTCTCTCTCTTTTTTTTCACACGCACACACACACACACACACACACACACAGACACACACACAAACACACACTGCTGCAGCAGGGGCAACCTAAAATCTGAAAAGGAGTGGAGGGAATGAGGAGAGGGTATGTATGCGTGTGTGAGTGTATGTGTGTGTATGCATGTGTGTGTGTGGGTGGGGGGGTATGTGAAAGAAAGAGAGTCGAGGCCAACCAAGGGGCTGTGTGAAAATTATCACAGCTTATTCAAAAATATTAGCTTGCAGAGGTGACTGCAGGGCATGTTGTCAGAGAATGAAGCATCACAAGACCTCTTAACTTTTTGAATTGATGGCACATCTGAATAACATCTGTGTTTGTATTTCCTGCTGATGGATCTAGCACGCACGCAGCACCAAGTCTGCACGGCCTGCATTATAAATGAGGAGAAAAGTCTAGTGCATTAACATACATTATGTAGGCAATGTTGACACAAGTTTAAAACACTGTTAACATGAACTCTGCTGTCTGAGCAAACCCAGGAAAGACATCCTTGAAGAGCAAATACGTGAACATTGTGAAGTGAATTTGGCATACACATTTAAGTGTGTTCTATCAATATATATGCACTTTATCTTATTTCAAAAAGTGATTTTATTTACATATCTGAAAAAAATCTCTTCCAATCCAATTTGAAGTGTGTTATTGTTTCTGCTCTGTGATGACTACAGTATTACAGTTGATTTCTGGTTGTCAGGGAAGTAGAGAGTAGTCTCGATGTATGGTACTTACATTAACCTTTACACTTACCTTACAGGCACCATTTTGTCACCTGTGAGAAATGTTCCAGGATGGAGATGTACTGTAGATACACTTCCAGGATAGACAATAAAGGCAGATATGGATCTATAGGTGATGTAATAGTCATTCATCTTACACACATTTTACACACTTAGTGTAACACAAACACAATGCGGTAAGAGACCATAAAAAACACAGAACTAACACTCACAAACAGTTTCACTTCAAGTATGACGTGAATCTCTCGAACAGTAATACACTGTAATATGGGACTACAGTAGAATGCTCAGTAGGTCACGTAAGCAACCTGTGCTGCCATCTTCTGTTCAATAGATGGAACTGCAGGGTGATGTTTAAAGACGGGGTCAGTGTGTGATCATGAACTGTTTCTCATGTGCACTGATGAGTGGGTTGTGCTTGAAGTTTTACTGGTCTACTTCACGACCAGTTTTCATTTTAGTTTCATTGAAAAAAAGAAAAAAAAAAACAGTGATGCGCACATTATGAGTAGGAACAATAATACTAATATGGTTATTTGTCTATTAGAAATCTTTGTTACATTTCTAGTATGGAGAGAGCATTAACATTGTTGTGTCCTCTGCAACAATATTTTTATGTTGATGGAGACAAAAGAAAAAAAAACTGCCAAAGGCTAAAATCATTAAAAATTCCCATAAATAAATTAATATTTCAGATTCTGCATGATTATATTAAAGTTTGCTTGAATAATTGATCACAAGAGCAACATGCCCAGAAGATTAGATCAGTTCCAACTTTTCTATTTTTTATCATGTTTGGTGGAGGTTTGAAATGGTTTGACATTCCATGTCAGCCACACAAACAGAAATAAACACTTTTTTTTTTTTAATTGCTGCTGTTTTTATGGATCTGTGTGTAACCGTTTGTGACCTACTGAGAATTTTGTTTTACTTAACATTTCAATAGCCATTAGAAAAGTGAAAAGCTTCTTATTGAAAGCCATACTGTTTAGTTTCATGTTTGGCCTATGTCATTACATTTGCATTTACTAATTTAGTAGATGCCTTTATCCAAAGTCACTTACAGAATGAAGAATATTCAAACTACAATATATCCTAATTGAATAACAGTATTCAATATAGAATATATAGAATGTCTATTAGTTAAGAATAATTTATATTTTTCTTAAACTTGAAAAGCCCAAATTAAGCAAAATAATAATAGAAATAATATAATAATAACAATATCAAACATCAACAATGGATATAATGAATGTTTATATTAACAAACATCATAAACATAAACCATAACTCTATAATTAAGAGCTATAATTAATAGTTACTAATAATTAATTAATGAAGTGCAAGGTGAAGGTGATTTCTTGAAATATCCCGAAACTATCACAAGAACATAGAGCATTAGGTAACTAATTCCACCACATGACGAACCGCTGAGGAAAAAAGAGTTTTGACTCTGACCTCTTAGCGTTAATGGATGGTCGACCGCAGAAGACAAAAGGTCTACATACATTTACATTTATTAATTTAGCAGACACTGTTGTCCAAAGTGACTTACATATGGCAACTATATTACAAGGGATTACCATAGCAGATTGTCCCCAGAGCAACTTGGGGTTACTGTAAGTGCCTTGCTTAAGGGCACAATGGTGGAGGCCACGAATTGAACCCACCCACTACGCTACCACCGCATAAGAAACTAACACCTGTGTAGAAAATGTGAGGAAGCAGAAAAAAGACACAAAATGCCTGCATACTCAGATAAATACTATACATACCCATACAAAGATCAGCAGCATTTGTATCTAGGTAAAAGCCAAAAGTAAGTGCTCAAAATGAGTGCATGACAAATGACAAAGGCTAGAGTCTCAGGCTTGGGGCATCTGACATAATCTAAAAACCTGAAGTTGTGTGATGTCGTTCTGTCTGGGGTGTGTGTTATGGTGAACACATTTTTTTAAATTAAATTATTGTTCTTCACTTTTGACAGTAGGTGTCAGTCATGTATCATAAATGAGTGCATATCTGGAACAAAGACATAGATTACAAACAGAGAAAAAAACAAAGGTCCATGATATTTGGTCAGTAGCCAAACACTATTGTTCCATGAAGTTCATACCATCGATAAAGCAATATTTTTAAATCAACACAAAGTCCACGCACAGCCTGGTTAGGTGCAGGTGTTGCAGGAACATACTTAAATAACAATAATAAGATCGCTCTACCGCACACTGTTGACTTTACTCGATTTTATTCACAGCGAACTGTTCACATGTTTATATTTCATGAAATGTGTAACCATTTGATTCATAAAGTGCTATAATATTAACTATTAACTGGAATTAATATTAACTATACTATTACTGTACAGTTTTTTTCAACTGCTTACACACTAAATCTTTGCTTATCACACAATTTTCTAAACATGTCTTCCAAACATCATAACCCCACACCAAATCTGCAAAACCATACACTAATTCTCAGTGTTTGACTCAGTTTTCAATTGACTAAAAACACATTTTGCAAAACACCACACACAATGTTCTACTTAACACACAAAAATCGAACAGGAAGTAACTTCGTTTCATTTTTCAAACACAACTCATCAAAATGCTTATTCACCAGTGCTTCACTCTCTCTCTTCACATGTGTATACACTCATTACTTTACGGAACACCATCCAATCGTTGCCTTAGTATAGGCCTATATGAATAGATATACTCTATATGTAGGTATGGACCCTTTCAATCTGGCCCTAGAGGATTTCCAGTTGAAATGTTCAGAACCAATGCAGATACTTTGAAAGGACAATTACAGTAATCGGACTTTAGCTTACAGTAACATTCTACAAAAAGTTGATTTTATGTATAAAACTTGTCTTTTTTACTATATTTTTGTGTCTCCCCAAGTTACCATTAGCTCAATAGCCCCCCACCCCCGTACACACACACAGACACACACACACACACAGAGACACACACACACACACACATACACACACACACACTTCTTCGCAAAGTAATTTGATAGTAGTCAGTCATTTCCGTCTTAGGCAAAATCAGCTTTTTCAGAACTCCATGTACATCTGGTGGTCATTGTATTTTGCTTTGCTTTGTTCTTGTTGGCTGTAAAATACTGTATTCGCAACAGCAAATTATTTAGGAAAAATCGCTATTTTTGGTTTCAATATTGCTAGCATTTTTACTTTGTATTTCATCTTCTCTTTGTAGATACCGTAACTTTCACTCTTGTATGGAAATACATAAAGCATATGAAAGACAGAAGAGCATTAGGTTTTGAACAACAGTGTGTACCTGATGTATCCAAAATGTCATATTATGACAAAAGTGTTTGTAATTTGAGGCGAATGTTTGCTTTAAATATGTGTTTATGACGTTTTGAATGTTGTGTGTCATTTTGCTGGAGATTTGAGGCATTTTGAATTTTGTGTGAGCAATTGTGTTTTTTTTTGTGTGGAGTTTTGAGAGATAGACACAGAGTTTTAAAAAAGTGTGTAAACAGTTGTAAAAAACTGCCAGAGTAGTTGGTACTGGCTCATATGTGAGATAATGGCATTGAAGTGAAGGTGTCCTCTGACATACTAACCTTAGCAGACAGCTTTAAAGGTTAGCATAGAACATTGTCATCATGAATAACCAATACTGTATGAGTGTTTTAAAGGTCAGGCTAATGATCCTATTTTCAGTGTGCTTCTGGGTGTTTAGCATTTTTCTAAATACTTCTCCAATCGCACGGCCTTGTATGAACTTCTGTCTGTGTACATTGATTGCTTTCACAGCTGTTGTGACTATTTGTTTTCCCGTGCTCAAGCATGCGTGTAAATGCACTAATTTTCAGTTCTGAGTTTTTCCTTGGAGGTTTCTATGCATCTTTCCAAATGATTCCTACACCCCCGCACAGTTCCCCCAGAGCCTGGAGAGATGATGGGATCTTAAGTACATTTTTCTGTTGGTGCATATCAAAGGACCTCCCAGTATTTGTTGCGCTTACTTCCAAACACAAGGTCCCCAAATGGCTTAGTGGAACGACACTTATTTGAATAAAAAACCTGATGGAAACTTGGTACCGTGGAGAGCATCCTGTCTGGAAAAACACATCTTTTGCATTAAGATGAATCGTTTGAATTCACCAAGGCGAGAACTGAGTGGGAGAATTTTAATAAAACATATTCATCAGAATCTCAAGGGGACATAAATTACTTTGCTCTAAATGTCTTCACTTGGATGTCATCTTTCAAACTGGTAGTCATTTGCATATTCATCCTGGTCAGTTTGTTATGGGCCTGGTCAGTATGTTATGGGCCTGTGTTCTATTGCTGTTAATGATTCTGTTTAGAGTAACTGAATAGCACTCCTCCCACACCACAAAAGCATGGCACCGTGCCCAAAGTGGGACGAGACGCCGTTTGCTTCTGAGAGGCATGCCAGTGTTTGTGCTCACCTTGGCATCGGTCATCCCCCCATGGGCACACGCTCTGAGCTCAGGAAGCCTTTGAGATTCATGAGATTTAAGCCCTGCAACAGAATGCACTTAAAAGTCTGCATGTTAATGGTTCCATGTCTCTACACACAGGATACACATCCCATTCATGATTCATTAAGAGAGAGAGAGTGAGTGTGCGTGGGTGCGTGCGTGCGTGCGTGCGTGAGTGTGTGTGTGTGTGGACTGCAATATGCTTGTGTGTGTGCAAATGTGCTTATGGTCATCTTCTGTAAGTTTGTAGAGAGTGTGTGTTAGAGATAGTGTATGAAACTGTGCATGTGAATTTGTGAGCCTTTTGATTATGCTGTGGTTTGTGTCTAGGACATAGTTGAGTGTGCATCTATCAGAGTAAGAAGGATCACAGCTGCAGTGAAAAGTATGGTGTTTTTTATCAGTTGCGTTTTCGTGTTGACACAAACTCTCTCTTTCTCTCTCTCTCTGTTGCGCGCGCACACACACACACACACACACACACACACACACACACACACACACACACACACACACACAGACACACACACACACACACACACACACACACACACACACACACACACACACACACACACATACACACACACACATACACTCACACACACACACACACACACCCACACACACACACACACACACACACACACACACCCACACACACATTTCTTAATTGTTAGTAAGCAGATAGATACCCCCCGTAGAGAAAACAAAACAACAAAAGCTTAGCCAAACACCGAGCAGTGTGCATTATTAAAACTGTTACGTTTTTGCTGACTGGAAGGAAGGAGGGAAGGTGCGGGAGCCAAATGGGTCAGAGAATTCCCCCTGCGCTCATTCCAGCAGATGAGTGCATGACTGGGGGGAACGGTGAGAACTTCCAATCTGTTGTGTTTGTTAAATATTTACAGATCCATGGCTGTGGGGAATGCTGAAACCTGTTTACCTTTGAAAGCATACTGGAGTCTCTGAAGAATTCACAAAGGCATGTGAGGCAAGGCGGGTGGGGGGGGGGGGGGGTAATTATTTTAGTAATTGTGCAGTTGATCATGTTTTTGTATTAGTTGCTGTGCTATTTATTTTGAATATTAAAAAAAAAATCACTATTGTCTCTGTCAAACTTCATAAAGATGAGTATCCCCTTGTGCTTGTAGCCTCTAGAGCACTCATCCTATCAGATCAGAATATGAACATGGCCTTCATGTTTTTTGTCAAAACATATGTTTTTGCTCCCAGGATGTTATCCACTAAATTCCTGTTTGTATATAAAGAGTTCTTCAAACCTGATGTGACTGAATGTAATCATGAGGAGTTTCACAGTGCTGCTGTTTCTTCACCTGGCCTGCAGAGAAGTTGTAGGGAATGTCCTGGAGAAAGATCTGGACGTTCACGAACAAGGCAGAGCCGATGAGGATCAGACTGAATCCAAGCTCAGGATGACTGCAGGGACTTCAGATGCAACCGGCCAGCCAGATATCTGGACTGAGCTCCGCGATATGAGAAATGTGGTGAAGGGACTTGCCATTACAGTGGCGGAGCAGAGGGTGGAGCTGCAACACAGCAAGGCCCAAGTGGAGGAGCTGAAGAAAATCAATACAGGTAATATAATAGCAATAAGGCCCATACTGGACATGATAAAAGTACCAGTGTAATCACCTAGAACGGAGTTCCAGGAATCACACTTAACATATATTTCCTTGTGTTTCCTCTTTTAGCCATGGAGGTGAGGCTGACCAATGAAATGAAGGAGATCAAAACAGAAAAGAATGGTAATCTCAGTTTACAAAAGTTCAGCGAAAGTACTGAGTTGTTGTATTTAAGCAGCAAATCACTTATAGCTTGTATATTACAGTTTTTCTCGATCATTTTGATACCTGTGTCAACTCAGAAATCACGCTCTCAAAACAGTTAACACCCGTGTCTGAACAAAAGCACTCTGGACAAAATGACACATTTTGCTTGCAAAAGGCTGTTACTCTCTCAAAACACTTAAAACATGCAGCAAAAGCAAATCTTCCCTTCAAACACTACAACTTGTTGCCAATTAAAAAAACACTCTTTAATCAATCATTACACACTGGACAACAAAATGCAAAATCTAGTTCTCAAAATGAGCATTTTTGCTATGTCTGTTCCATTGCTTTCTCATTTTTCTGGTATCAGAAAAAAACTGTGAAAAGACAAAATGTACTGAATAAAAAAATAATGTATTCATTCCTCCCAAGATGTAACTGCCATTGACATGTAAGACATACAGTAAATACCTAGATACCTAAATAGCAAGATACAGTAAATTTCATTGAACTACAACTTGGTCATTTTTCATCGAGATAGACCTACAGTAAACACCTTTTGTACTGTTTTCTCCACCAAATAGGCAATACAGTACTTTGTCTAAATGTGCATTAGATGATACTTGCCTAAATAGCAACACAGAACAGACATCTCTTATGTATAATGAATGATTGCTGATTGAAGAATTGTGCAAAGGAATTTCACACAGGTGTATCAGAGATTCAGACTTATGCAAGAAATATATACCACTTGTGAAAAGATGTTTTCCTTTTGTTTAGCATGGGAAAACCAATAGAGTTTGGGGCTTTTGAATGACACCTGTGTTAACTGTTTTGCAAAAGGGTGTGAGAAATGTGTGAACCCAATGAAAATGTGTGAACACATTCGCAAGAGATGACTTCTGCTGTGCAAAGAAAGTAGTCATGAAGACCAAGTGGGTTCTAGTTTACTTAAGCAGGTAAAAGCAATCGAGAAAAACTTTGTAATTTGTAGATTTAGATATCAGACTGACTTCTGTGGAGATAGAAATGGGAAATCTGAAGATAAACATCTTAGGTGAGAGACTTTGCCTCAGTTTGTGCTATGGCTCCTCAAACCCAGGATAACTCATAGTAGCAGTGTCTTAAACAGCTAACTGGTTGGGCCCTCTGCTTTACTGGTGTCATTATAGTCAGACCCAAGGTGGCATTCTCTGCTGCACTGACGGACGCTGACTATGTTGGACCATTCAACGTTGACATCACACTGGTGTACAAGAAGATCTTCTCAAACATTGGCAATGCTTACTCCCCTATTACAGGTATGATGCAAAAGCATATTCCGCACAGTTTGATTTCAGGTTCAGTTTGAGAATATTAATTTTAAAAGATTTTCCTCTCTTATCCTCTTCTTAAGGGATCTTCACAGTTCCATTGAGAGGAGTGTACTATTTCAGGTTCACGGCTATGGGAAAATCCAACTCCAATTGGTTGGTCATTAAACTGATGAAGAATGGGCAGCAAATAATGGCTATGTATGAGCTTCCCAATGGCAATGAATATGTGAATAATGCTGTGGTTTTGCAGCTAGAGGTGGGGGATCTCATCTACATGCAGCTCCCCTCAACCTATCAGACTTTTGATAACACAAACAACCACACAACCTTCAGTGGCTTCCTGATCTTCAGCCTATGATTAGGGTGAATACATACAACAATGTTCACACATCACATGTTTGTGTCTGTAGCTCATGTAGCAGAGAAAGGCACGGATGGGTTCAAAAGCCAGGGAACACCAACAGTGATACAGTGAACACACATTCAAATGAAATGAATGCGAATAAACACTGAGGCAAATCAAGGACCTATACATATGTCTATATGGTGGTTCTATAAGTTGACATATGTAAGTCACTTTGGATTAAAAGTATCTGCTAAATCATCATCAACCGTTTTTTATTCAGGGAGAAATTGACTGAGCATCAAGCTCTTTTACAGCAATGCCCTGAGTTACAAAACAACAACAATAATCAAAACAACAAAACAAGAACAATAAAAGATACAAAAGGCAAATAATAATAATAGTAATAATAACAAAAATCAAATACAAATAATAATAATAAATAGAAAGAAAAGAAGGGGAATGTATAAATAATAATAATGATATAAAAGGTCTAAAATATCAGTCAAAGCAAGAACATTCTGCAACAGCCATATCATCAATCATACCCTTGAATTGGTCTAGTGACACAAACCTATCTAATTTCAATAATTCTTGCAATTTGTTCCATTTATTTGATGCAAAAAATGTAAAAGCTAATTTACCAAATTCAGATTTAATTTGAGGAGTTTGAAGAGATATAAAACCCTGTGAGCGTGTATTGTGGCAGATTGATTTTATGTTCAGAAGAGAAGTTAGGTATAAAGGTAACTTTCCCAGTAATGCCTTATAAACAAAAAGGAGGCAGTGCCTTTCCCTCCTATCATAGAGGGAAGACCATCCTACATTTTGGTATAATTTACAGTGATGAGTTTTAAACCCATCTCCAGTTATAAAACATAGTGAACTGTGATAAACTGCATCAAGTGATTTCAAAGTGGAAGGGGAAAAAAATGTATTTATGCTGCTATGGTGATACAATGCATAGATGAGCTTTATGTAACTATTTTACCCATGTTATGCTGAATAAATGACTGTAAATGGCAATAAAATCAAATGCCCCTTCTGCTCCTTCTCAAAATGAGTAGCATTCACACAACAAGCTTATGTCCCACTCTACTCATTCTGACCAATGTAGTCCCATCAACTCTAATGTTTCAGATACACATTAGTGATGCTCCCTTGGCAGAAGAAAGAAAGGAATAATGGCCACTGTGGTTAAATATATTTCTGGATGTTGGGAAACAGACACAGCACAACTATATATAGATGCCTAATATGATTATGTCAAATAAACTGCTGGCCAATACAGAATATTTGTACTCAACTTGTTGGTTCTTTACTACAGTTTTTCTTAATAGCTTTGGCGCATTTCTCAGATCAGAATTTAAATTCCCAAAACCGCTTGTTCAAAGTCCATATTATCTTAGCACTTGTGCACATCATCAAACTTGAACCATCTTGAACAAATAGCAATGCTTTAGTGCATCCATGCAACTGATTTTGTACAAATGTCTGCTGTTTTTTTACATTTTCAATTGCAAAAGTGACTGAGAAAAACTGTAACTCTCCAACACATACAACAGTACATGAGATGCTATTCAACTGAACTGCATTATTTAATTCCAACATGGCTGACTGCCAGCTCGCTTTCTGATTGGTCATTAATCAATACCTTGACAACACTGACAGCTGGTTCAACACATTTGCAAGTAATGGTTCAAGCAATGAAATTAGGTGAATCTGGAGAGAATGACCTCCACAGAGAACCAAGTGGAAACAGTGAAGCTAAGTTTTGCTGGTGAGGTAATTAATATGAATCCCTGACATATAGCTGGACATCTTATGAAGTCACATTAAGCTTTCGATAGTAATGAGTTATAATGGCATGTTAATATTGCCTTGATGCTTGGTGGTGCTATCACAGTCATCCTCTTTTTATTCTGTACACCTGTTCTCAGCCTAGTTCTCAGGTTTAGACAGGTCTGATCAAACACAGAATGCGTTGTGCTATTTTTCATCCTTTCAGCACAAGTGGATATGGATGAACATGGCATTGTTGTTTCCAAATGGATACGCTGCCTTTTTTTGCAGAAATGGAGCAGTACTTTGCTAGTCTTTTTGTTTTTTTTTGCATTTGGCTCGCTTATTCCACACAGTTGTAGTCCATGTAAAACAAGTTTGTGCACATGCCCAAGACTCCCGAACACAAGAACAATACATTTGCATACACACAGATACACACACACACACACACACACACACACACACACACACACACACAAGCATTTAGTTTTAGTTTTTAGTTTTTTTTTGTGTGTGTGTGTGTGTGTGTGGGGGGGGGGTATACCTGTGTTTGTGCTACTGTGGGAGTGTGTGTGTGGGAGTGTGTGTGTGTGTGTGTGTGTATGTGTGTCTCTGTGTGTGTGCGTGAGTATGTGTTCATGCGTGTGTTTGTCTCAAAATGTATGAATGTGTATGTGTGTGTGTGTGTGTGTGTGTGTGTGTGTGTGTGTGTGTGTGTGCGTAATTTCCCTTCGCTCAATAACACCATCTACAGGCCGATGGGTGTACAGTCACTATATGTACACATAAATTAATTTATTGTATTCAGTTTATGTATACAGTTGTATACAGTTCAGAGCATCTCCACCAAAGATAGTGGCAATTAAAGCGGAATGTTGTTGCATTTTCATTTTTACTAAGGGGTTGCAAGTCACTATCTGTGGTTATGGGTTAGGTTGATGCGAGCCCTTGAGACTAACATATCATAAATATTTTCTCATCTTGGGTGCAACGGTTCAGGTAGTTATTTAGCAAAAACTGCATTTTTCAGGTTTCGGTGGTCCCAATGCAGTGAGGGAGTGGCCCCCAGGGACCAAACACTTATTTTCTATAAAACTCTAGTGGGGCTACATACCCAATGATAGCTTCAGCGAAAGTTCTACTAGGAAGACTCGTAGTGTAGCTTACTCCTCCCATGCTTACACGGAGCCAATCTTAGCTTTGCCTACTTTTGGGAAAGCCCTGCAATCTGATCATTCACTCATTCAATCAGCGCTAGCCTATAGGAATTCAGTGGGCTCTTTAAATATGTACCACCTAACACTGCTTCTGCTTCTCAGTACGCTGACTTTGACGTCCTAGCTCAGGCTTCCGCGTGGACCTGGGCTCTCTGCATTTTTACATTCGCCCCTTCTGCCCTCAGTGGCGTTACTTGTTACAATCCTACCGCGCTCGTTTGCTGCGCTGTTCAGACCTGTGCGTCCTTCAGTCAGGGCCACTGCATGTCGCTTCATCGCTAATCTCTGCCTATCGGAGCCAGTCACGCTCACGCTGTTGCAGCCTTCAATTCACGATAGCCTACTGCCGGGTCGCCGTCCTCGCGCAACTCTGTTGCAGGCCCATGTCGTTTTCGGCAACAATTTCTCAAGCTTCAGCGTCTGGTTGGTAAGGTTATCGTGCTCTCTTCCCAAGCTCCTCGAGCTGGGCTACATTCTACCCAGTCATGCAACCTGCTTGCCAACGATATTCGGCGGGCAGCAAACTGACTTGTCTGACACGGTTTAACTTTCATTTAAGCCTCCTTACATAATTCCTGCTGATTTTATAATCCTTGCGATTCGTGCTGTAAATTGCTGGCCTGCACCACGCTGCCGTTGAACCCAACCCTGTATTAAGACCTGTTTAATTGATGTTCTACACTCACTGTGGTTATCTCGATGTCTACCTTGGTTGAGCGTCGTCAAACCAGTTGTCTTTTTGTATAGCCTCTTAATTTGCCTCGCTGCTCGTTGGGCTGCATAGGCTTTAGGCTAGGCTACTCGTCTGCTGGACCTTCGGTTCAGGTATCACTCCTTGTGCATGGCTGCGGGAAGCCAGTTCATCGTTGCATTCGTTTAATCATCCGGGATTGCGTCCCATACCTTCTGGTAGGAAGTCTACACGGCCTTCCTTGGGTGATTCTCTGCATGCACTTGCCGTTGCTCAAACTACTCTCAGCTACCGCTGATCTGTGATGTCCCAGGTATGCCGTGACGTCCCCGACGTTCTCAGCTATCTGGGTTCTCAATTTTGGGGGGTCTTACACCAAAGCTCGAACCAAAATGACGGCACGCCGGCCCATGGTCAATTGCCAGTATGTCACACAAGCTATTATCTAGGCAATAATAGGTGTTTTCTTTCAATGCCTGTATTATGTCAGTGTTCATGAGCTGACACCACAGTGTGGGCTCATGCCCACATGGTTGAGCTTTTAATTAAGAAGCTGTGTCATTTGTATATGTAACATATCCTTCTAGTGTCTTTTGTATGGTTAAAATGTCTTTTCTGATTCCGTATCGTGTATTGGGTTCCTAGGAATTCCATGGCAGGCCTCACTTTGCTCACTGCCCACCAGTGGGTCGCTTCAGCACTCCATATATTGGTTTTAATGGTTACCGGCTGTCCATGATTATGTCGGCAATTTTACATTTTGCTAGTTGTGGTTTAAATGGTGGCCTATGCTGGAAGTTCGTTGATCACGACTACCAACGTAGCCGTTGGCTGGTTGTTTTACCGATGACGATGCTACATGTCACCTGTCTAACCACTCCTTCTTTCTCGCAGGTCAAACGGAGCGGTCCATCATCACTGGCAGACTCAAGTCTCTTTCAGGCCAACGCCGCACCCTTCATGCACTCTCTTTAGACAACGGGTCTCTGCGTGTCCGTGTGATTTCAGCCCATCTAGTCACGCCATCAGTCACATTGATTGCTGACTCGAATTGCTGTTTTAGCAGGATCCTCTGCAAATAATGTGTACTCTAATTTCCATTCTCCATTTTGCCTTGGCTGTTTTGTTTTTGGCAGATATGCTCACCCGAAGTGATCGCGCCAGGGAGGACGTGCAAGTTCCTTTTACATTTTCCTCCCAATCTTTAATTTGCTAACCCCTGCAGGTGCATCATGCCTCCCCTCTTCCGTTGAGGGGATGCAGTTCGTCAATGGAGAAGCAGTTCCACATATCACACTAACATCTACTTTCTTACAGGGATGGCAGTGCCGGTTCACAGAATCACGCAATCGTGTGGATCATGTTTCCAGTTCATACTGGAGGGGGGTCATCCCTCCGTCTTCACAAATCTCCCGAAGGCCAGCGCCTTCGAGGATATCTCCTCTTGTAGCACGGCTTAAAACTAGCCTTCCTAATCCCAGCACTTATCACCTGTCTAGAACTGACTCTTGACTGTGTAAAACCGGCACTCACTGATGCACTTTCGTTATTGTGCTCTATCTTGTAAATTGTTTTAATTGCACTGGCATTGTGGGAGAATTGTTTTAGCTTTAACCTGTTTGCCGTCTCGTTGGTCTAGGTTGCCCTAGACGCTGGTTGCCCAGCTCACTGTCCAGGTTGCCTTGGACGCCGGTTGCCCGGCTCATGACGCTCGTCTAGGTTGCCCTAGACGCTGGTTGCCCAGTTTGGTCCAGGTGGCCCTGGATGCCGGTTGCCCGGCCGTCATGTCTGTCTGGGTTGCCCTGGACGCTGGTTGCCCAGCTCATGGTTCAGGATACCGCTATACGGTCAATGTTAACTGCCTGATTCCGGACTTCGACGCAATTGGATGACACTACGTCTGTCATCTGTTTAGATCGCCTATGGCCCGCTATATCAGCTACACATATATTGGTTCCCCGCGATGCAAGGGGCAAAAGTTACGTGCATCATACTCCTTGCCAGACTCGAGTCTCTCCCTGAGCAAACGCTTCCGTGAGAACTCTGGATTCCCAGGGTACATTGTCAGTCGCTTTGATTAAAAATGTCCTGGCCACATGGGATGTCACGTGAATGCACACCCCTCCACTCACTCAGGGGCCAGTGCTTGGCGCATGACTAATATAATTTCTGCATCCAGTTGGGCGATATGTATTGCTTATTCTCTCCTCATTGCTACCTTTACTCATTGTCTCTCCAGCAGCCAGTTCTAAACTGTACTATCCTGCCACAGTGGTGCAGCTGGCATAGCAAGCTCGCGTTAAGTCATTCTCAGAGCTCATCTGCACTCTGAGATGCATAAGCACCATGGTGGTACCCCAGCACTCATCTGTTCGTTGTCTCGTCATATTTCAGTAACATATGTTTCTTCCTCCTGTCACATACAGGCATGAATTGTCCTGAAGTCCTTTGTCTACGTCGCAAGGTCATGCTTCCCTCGCATTACTGATGCTGCTCATCTTATTTTGGGGGGCTTTCCAAGAGCAGGTGCTAAGGTGTAGCTCACACGCATCCATCTTGGCCTTGGGTCTGCAGCTCATGCATTCATCTCACTCTAGCCGCTGCAGGTGAGCTATCGAACCAGAACACACATATGGCTTCACAAGCACTAGTCTTCTACAAAACTAGTCATAATGCTTATCTATCCTAAATATTAAACCACATGACTTCGATGCGAATATACTCAAGCACCCATATCAACTAACTCATTGCTCCGGTCCCAAGCATCTGCAACCTCAAGCTCTATTCCCCTGCATTGATCCTGAGTACATCATGTTTAACCTTTTAACCCTAACCATGTTTTGCTTCCCTGGTCCCCGTTCACTACCTTAAACTACGGCTCACACTTTACCCGATTTTCAGCAGCCATCTAGCTAACGTGCTGCTTAAATGTAACCTCTCTTCAAAGAGGTTCACTTCTCACTCATTCCGCGTCGGCGCAGCCAAGACTGCCGGCCAAAAAGGGCTATCCACGTCATCCATCAGGATGCATCAAACTAACTCCTCTTGACATTTTCGATGCTCAGAAGTTGCTCTCCCATGTTAACTCAGGTACCTCATTTTACCTTCACAAATCCTGGTGGCGGTGGTTAAATTCTGGCATTCGCCTTGCACTAATTGCTGAAACATATTGGGCCCAAGCATGCCGGTAGCTTGTGGTGATTTAGTCTCAGCCATGGGCATGTTGCCCTTTCACTGATTGCCCAGCTCGTTCGACGCTTATGGTTCAGGTCACTTCTCGCCGGTCGCCCGGCTCGTGATGCACGTCTAGGTTGCCCTAGACACTGGTTGCCCAGTTTGGTCCAGGTTGCCCTGGATGCCGGTCGCCCGGCCATCACATCGGTATAGGTTGCCCTATACGCTGGTTGACCAGCTCATGGTTCAGGTCGCACCGTACGCCGGTTGCCCGGCTCGTGACGCTCGTCTAGGTTGCCCTAGACGCTGGTTGCCCAGTTCGGTCCAGGTTGCCCTGGATGCCGGTCGTCCGGCCGTCACGTTGGTCTAGGTTGCCCTAGACGCTGGTTGCCCAGCTCACTGTCCAGGTTGCCTTGGACGCCGGTTGCCCGGCTCATGACGCTCGTCTAGGTTGCCCTAGACGCTGGTTGCCCAGTTTGGTCCAGGTGGCCCTGGATGCCGGTTGCCCGGCCGTCATGTCTGTCTAGGTTGCCCTAGACGCTGGTTGCCCAGCTCATGGTTCAGGTCGCGTCGTACGCCGGTTGCCCGGCTCGTGACGCTCGTCTAGATTGCCCTAGACGCTGGTTGCCCAGTTCGGTCCAGGTTGCCCTGGATGCCGGTCGCCCGGCCGTCACGTTGGTCTAGGTTGCCCTAGACGCTGGTTGCCCAGCTAATGGTCCAGGTTGCCTTGGACGCCGGTAGCCCGGCACGTCTCGTGGTCTAGGTTGCCCTAGACGCTGGTTGCCCAGCTCGCATAAGCACTAAAGTCCAGGTTGCTCTGGATGCCGGTGGCCTGGCTCGTCACGATGTACTAGCTCGCTAGTCACTGGGCGCCCAGATCGTGAAGTGCTTATGGTCCAGGTTGCCCTGGACGCCGGTTGCCCGGCCGCCGCATTGGTCTAGGTTGCCCTAGACGCTGGTTGCCCAGCTCGTCAAGCTTCTAAATCCCACTAAAGCGAAAGTATGCTGCGGGCCCCACTACAACCCTAGGTTATGGTTAACACCTAGCTACTTTAAAATTCTGTCGGCGTCCTGGCACAACGTCTTCACCCCGGCCCAGTCATGCTGTTTAATTCATCTTGTATGTATACTAATGTCTCTGCTCCTCTCAGAACCAGATTACTGAGTCACCGCCCTGGCGGGCATCACTCATCCTTTTGGGGGTAGGCTCCCCGCCCCTGCCTTCATCCATCGGCAGGAGACGAGATCCGCTCATCGCTGGACGGATCCGAGACGGGGCCTACGCCAAAGACTGTTACCTATTCAGGACTCTATCATGCTTGCATCCAAGCCGTTCCTTTACTAATTAAATCGTTAACTGATTCTATTCTGTCTACTGAGTCTTTCTGGTAGAAATGATAGCTTCAGCGAAAGTTCTACTAGGAAGACTCGTAGTGTAGCTTACCCCTCCCATGCTTACACGGAGCCAATCTTAGCTTTGCCTACTTTTGGGAAAGCCCTGCAATCTGATCATTCACTCATTCAATCAGCGCTAGCCTATAGGAATTCAGTGGGCTCTTTAAATATGTACCACCTAACACTGCTTCTGCTTCTCAGTACGCTGACTTTGACGTCCCCTCCACCTCCCCTCCAGCCACCTCTGCCAGCAGTCCACGTCCATCGGGCACGGTCTGCCTACCACATCTTCCTTCAGCCACCGCCACCAGTTGGTCCCCGTCTCGTCGTGGGGGGTAGGCTCCCCGCCCCTGCCTTCATCCATCGGCAGGAGACGAGATCCGCTCATCGCTGGACGGATCCGAGACGGGGCCTACGCCAAAGACTGTTACCTATTCAGGACTCTATCATGCTTGCAGCCAAGCCGTTCCTTTACTAATTAAATCGTTAACTGATTCTATTCTGTCTACTGAGTCTTTCTGGTAGAACCAAGTTTAATGTCTGCAGGTGTTTCGGAGTCCCAGGAATCGTTGCCTCCAGTGAAGCAAAGTACTGCTGGTGAAATAACTTATATGAACCACTGATCTATAAAGAACAGTTCTTAAAAAAAACATTCCATATGTTATCTTAATGCAGAGGAAGTAGATTGGGACCCAAATAGAACGTTCAAGCATTGTTTTTGTTTTTATTGTTGAAAGGGTCTATAGATCAGTGATATGAACCCCTGACATAGAACCCCCTTATGAAGTCACAGTAGGATTTTTAATAATACATAATTATGATGGCATGCCTTGTTCCTTGGTGGTTCTGCCCCAGTCTTGTGTGACTTATCTTCACCTTATCTTTATCCTGTACATCTGTTTTTAATCACAGACAAACCTAAGGTGGCATTCTCTGCTGATTTAACCAATGCTGGGGCTTTTGGGACATTCAGCACTGACGTCACTTTGGTCTAAGGTCTTAACAAACACTGGCAATGCATACAATCCCATAACAGATAAACCTATAATGCACAAGCATAACTATTTAGACAGTAAATTATGGAACTTTATGTTTTGGGTTTTGTTGATAAACCAGCTTCATCCCCACATTTCTCAAGCATCAGTATGTGTGCATTTGCACATTTCTCAAGCATCGTATGTGTGCATTTGCGCACATGCAAATGCACACATACGAACGCACACAGACACACACACACACACACACACACACACACACACACACATACACACACACACACACACACACACACACATACACACACACACACACACCCACACACACACACACACACACATGCATTAACACACACATACACAAATATTCATACTTTCATACACATATAAAAAAGGTAAGTGGGACATCACTAATTGTTTGTCGGTTTTTCAAGGTATCTTTTAACCTGACTCTCGCCAGATGATTTCGTTCCGCTTAGCTCCGCCTAGCTTCACTCACATCCATCTGGGACCTCTTCCATTGAGAGTGATTTCTGCACCCGACTTTATGGTACAGCCAATCAGGACGCAGGGCGGGAGTTTCATAGATGTGACATAGCGTAGAAGCGACTGTGACACTGTTATCAGCGTCACGGGTTGGCTTCGATGTGAGTGGTTGAAGTAGCACGTCAATAGATGACGGACAAGTGGCTAATTCAATCATATGCAAGCATTTTTTGATTAGGCCCAGCCTTCTGAAGCAACACTCCAATGGATTGGTCCCAGATGGATGAGTGGAGCTAGGCGGAACGAAATTCATCTGGCGAGAGTCAGGTTAGGTATCTTTAGGGCACCCGTGAAAGGAGCTCATTGGTTCAACTCGTAGACTGAATTTGTTGGTTTACGTTAATGCTGTAAGCATGGCCGGTCCTAATGTTGTGGCAATCTGTCTGATGAAGAATCAACAGCAAGTTATACATTTGTTTGATTACCCTAATGGCAACCTTTATAAATATGCATCCAATGCTGTAACTCTGCTACTGGAAGTCAGAGATGGTCTACGCAAAACTTTACGCCAGGTAAAGGTAAACACACAAAAATTTAACAGGAAGTAATTTGATTTCGTTCTTCAAACACAACCCATCAAAATGCCACACTAAATCACCAGTGCTTCACTCTTTCTCTTCACATGTGCAAACACTCTTTACTTTACTGAACACCATCCAATCATTGCCTTAGTATAGGTCTATGAATAGATATACTCTATAGGTATGGACCCTTTAAATCTGCTACTAGAGGATTTCCGGTTGAAATATTCAGAACCAATGCAGATACTTTGAAAATTACAGTAATCGGACTTTAGCTTACAGTAATGTTCTACAAAAAGTTGACTTTATGTAAAATTTGTCTTTTTACTCTATTTTCATTTGTCCCCATGTTACAGTACCATTAGCTCAATACATTTTTCTGTGTCTCCAGAAATGCCTTAGGAATGCTTACTGTCGAATTGTTTGTTTCTGCAGTTGAAAGGGTCTATAGGCCTATGCCCCCCCCCCCCCCCCCCCCACACACACACACACACACACACACACACACACACACACACACACACTTGTCTTTGGAAAAAACAAAATCAGTGTTTTCAAAACTCCATGTACATCTGGTGGTCACTGTATTCTTCTTTGCTTTTTTTCTTGCTGTAAAATACTGTATTCGCAACAGCAAATTATTTGGGAAAAATCACTAATTTTGGTTTTAATATTGCTTGCATTTTTACTGTGTATTCAACTTCTCTTTGTTGATACCATAACTTTCACTCTTGTATGGAAATACATATAGAAAGCCTAAGACAGAAGAGCTTTAGGTTTTGAGCAACAGTGTGTACATGATGTATCCAAAATGTCATATTATGACAAAAGTGTTTGTAATGTGAGGCGAATGTTTGCTTTAAAGATGTGTTTTTGACATTTTGAATGTTGTGTGTCATTTTGCTGCAGATTTGAGGCATTTTGCATTTTGTGTGAGCAATTGTGGGTTTTGTGTGTGGAGTTTTGAAAAATAGACACAGAGTTTTGAAAATGTGTGTAAACAATTGTAAAAAACTGTAAACAGGTTACCAAATAAGGTTGGCTCAATTGTTTGAGTTCACTTTAGGTGTTGTGGTAGAATAGATGAAACATAAGATAACATAACATGAAGATAACATAACCAAGACCTTTTCATTTGAGATTTTGAACATTTTGAGCTGCTGATTACCTCCTAAATGAATTTTAACCTAAATTAATTTAACCATGTCACAATTGCACCATGGCACAATTGCACTTGTTTCTTGTTACTACATTACATTACGGAATATTTAAACACTTCTAAGTCAGTTTAATGTGTAACATATTTAAATATATTTCATATCAATGATACTTACCTTAACCAGTCAAAAACTTTATTTAAAAAAGTATTTTGTCTTTGAAGGACTGTCATCTGTAAATTTGTAAGCATGTTTTTTACTACAAAGGACATTGCTTTCAATTAGACCTTTTCCATGTATAATGCAGACACCCTCAAGATATTTATAGTGAAAAGCCTTTTGTGTGTCTTATCTCCTGTTATTTTATATGAATTATTTAATAAGTATGTACCACTAATTAGTGGTTAAAGCCTGTAGTTACACCAAACAGACACCAGATGTGCGCAAGTGAGCAACACTCATGCCCCTCCTCTTTGACCGCCCAATCCCCTCCAGCCCACCCACTTCCTGTCGAAACTCCGCCCTGGTTTCCCCCCTTCTCCTGGCCCCACCCGGCCATCTGCCGACATTTCCTGCTTCCCAGCTGCCGTCATTCCTCAGTCCATTTTCTTCCTGCCTTTCTGTCGCAAACAGGATGAAAGGCCCTATTCAGCGCTTCTCCCCACCCCTCGCCTTTCCTTTGTGCTGTCACCCGTAGCAACCCGCCAGCCTAGCGGCCTGTAAACACGGAGTCTCGGGGTCTGACAAAAGGACAAAACACTTTGCCCACATGCAGTTTGTGTGTTTGTGTGGGCTTTAAACTTTAAAGGGAGTGGAGGAAGATGACTTACATATACAGCGCATGATTTGTCATATTTTTCCCAATGCACAGAAAACCTATGGGCCTGCCAATAGCCTAATCTAACACACCTAGGCCTACATATTACTATAGAGAGAGCATCATCAGTTTGTATAGTGTCCAAATTGCTCTCAGTGTGTTATGTTTTGTGCAAATACATTTCTATAAAAGTGTGCTTACGTAACCTGACACATGAGACTTAATGAAAACAGCCTGTTGGATGTGGGAGTCATCTGAGGCGATGATGTTTTGCCCTCTGGGGAGGAGAGATGAAGCTATTCCTCTTAACAACCCTTTCAAGAATGTTACTGAGTGGTGTTAGATTCCCAAATAGAAGAAATGCTGTCACTTTCTTGGCTTTTTTGTTTCACATCCTTTGGGTACAATCTCGAAATACCTGGGATAAAAAATACAGAAAGTTTGTAGTAACTTTTTGATGCACATTCACTCTGAAGCATGTCACCCCTCCCCCCATTTTCCTGGCTCACTGTCTCAAGCCTTTTAAGGACAGAAACCATGAGACACAACAGAGAGAGAGAGATAGATAGAGAGAGAGAGAGAGAGAGAGGGATGACGAATGAGACGTGTTACAGTTGTTGTCTGTGTGAAAGTAAACAAAGGCAAAGGCAAATCACTTTTGCAGTTTGTAATATGAAACCATGTCAGAGTCAACTAAGTCAGAGGAGCACAAGCAGAGAAATGACATCCAGAAAGTTGTATTGTTCAGTGTCCCTGTACTTCTCTATGTGCTCTCCCACTTCTAGAAACAAAAGTTTCAGGTGGCCTTACATGTAGCAGTGCTTCCCTCTGTCCTTGGACAGATAAAGGACATGTTGTTTGAAAGAATCCTTCCACTGACTGCAGCAGATACAAATAGTTTTCACGAGGCTGAACCTAGTGATTATTAACTTAACCTTGGTGTGGATTCCATGTGCATTCCTTGGTGGTTGAATTTGAGCGAAGCACTCCCCTTTTCTGTCAATAGGGGGCGATGTTGAACCATGAATGGAGCACTTCTGCGCTACCCGTGAACATTGCCACAGCCATTTTCTAAATATTTGTGAAATAGCATCCCCCATTTTAGCTGTACCGGAATCGGTAGGTGTTTATGCATACACCGATCTGTGTGTTTTCATAATTCAGGAAGTATCTGTGATCTTTTATTCATTATAGCTGTTGTGGTGTCCGCATCGCTCGACGCAGTCTGCTCCCCAGAGCAAGCAGTGCTTACTCATTCCGGCTTCCCATGTTAACACACACACACAGCACACACACACACACACGGGCTCACTCACAGACACACTGACACAGATTTGGCGTGGGAGAGAGAGTGGGGGAGGGGTCTTAAAGGGACAGCCGCATTGAGTCAGCTGGTCAGAGTTAGAGATTAGCCCATTTCTCTCTCTCACACACACACACACACACACACACCACACACACACGCACGCATACTGAACTCTGGCAAAACTGATTTGGCAGATGTAAAAACTGAAAATCTAATCAGAATGGCATTGGGCATTACTTCAGATCATCAAGTGAGCTCCATTCTCTGTCACATGTTGCCCTGTCCCGCTGGGCTTCAGCAACAAGCAGAGTCAAAGCATCAATCACATGGTGGCATGAGAGTGATGGCCTTAGGCCCTGACCTCATTCTTAATAAAGTTTGTTGTTGTATACAATCGAATACACACACACAAAGACACCGCATGAAAATGGAATATATATAGGCTACAGAGAGATAAAGAGAGAGAGAGAGAGAGAGAGAGAGAGAGAGAGAGACCACAATGACAATCTGATTTCTTTTTATGTATAATCTGGGGCAGAGCAACCACTGGTGTAGATATATTTAAGATGATCTTGTAATTGTGGTCTCCTTCCTTGGGGAAATTCCAGTACTCTCTGGATGAATAGAGTCCTGTCCCTCCTACTCAAGTTGGAGGTCTCCTCTCAAGAATGCCCAGCTGCCGCTTTGACCCTAGAGCCACTACAGGGAGCAGCACAAGACCAGCTGCTGGTGTGTCAGCCTCTGTTTGCTGCTGATGTTCTGCTCTGTGACTGCTCTGTGTTTTGTTAAGCTTTTGTTGTTTTGTTTTCTCTACGGGGGTATCTCTGCTTACTAACAATTAACAATTAAGAACTATGTGTGTGTGTGTGTGTGTGTGTGTGTGTGTGTGTGTGTGTTTGTGTGTGTGTTTGTGTGTGTGTGTGTGGGGTGGGGGGGGGGAGTTTGTAAACTCTCATATTCTCTTTTTTACTGCCTTTCCTCATCCTGTATTTGTAACAGTGCTGCTTCCCCTCATTCTCATTCTATTCATGTGCCTGCTTTCATCTCCAGCAGCAAAACACCCACACAGTCATATTCACACCCACACACCTGCACATATAAGGACAATATGCAAAACTTGATTTTCATAATCAAACACACAGACACACACACACACACACACACTTTTGCAGACTTTTGTGTGTGTGTGTGTTTGTGTGTGTGTGCGTGTGTGTGTGATTTGGGGGTGGGGGGGGGGGGGTGGGTTGAGGGGCACTGATCAAATATATACCAAGTGGTCTTAGGTTGCAACATCAACGTATGGTAATACCTCACTCACAAGGAATGCCGAATGCCAGCGCAACCCTGTTAAGAGTTGGTAAGAAGTCTTGATCTAAGAACACACATCAACTTACAACGTATGACCTATCTTCAGCATGCTAGGTCAATATGCTTATTTTGCATGTGAAAGAACACACTTTGCATGTTTGCAAATTGTTTGAAAACCACCAGAAGCTACATGTGTACATGTGATTGTCCAGTGACTGTTTATGTTTTGTTGTAACCATAACAAAATCCATTGACCTTTCTGATAATGACGATGAAACGCAATCTAATCTTTCATTAAATCTGTATACCTACATTCACTCTGCCCATATAAGTGTTTTGTAACCAGTTGGGGGCACTCCAATATCACATAATCACACACACACACACTCTCCATGTCTCACTCTCTGTGTGCACATATGTGTGACTGTGTGTGTGTGTGTGTGCGTATGACATATCGACATTTAGCAGAAGATAGGTCATATGTTGTCAGGAGATTTGTGTTGTTACAATCTCTTGGTTGTGTGTGTGTGTGAGAGAGTGTGTGTGTATCTATCTATATGTCAATTAGTGTTGTAGGCATGGCCTCAGCCTGTGTACCGCTGTGATGTGAAGGGCTGAAAACAGAGAGCTGCAGTGGTGATCTGAGGTGATCAGGCAGCCACACTGAGGTCCCGGTCACCTTCAGCCCATCTCCCCTCTCACAGACTGACACTATCCCTTCTCTCCTTCACTGTCTCATTTACCTAACCAATGTTTGTTTCTCTTCATCCTCTGTTTTTCTCTCTCTCTCCCTTCTTCTCCTCCTCCTCCTCCGCCTCTTCCATCTTATTTTTTCTGAAATGAATCCCTTGTGTACTGGGCTACTGGCTCTTCCATATAAAAGAGGGGAATGAAATGGTGCTACTTACACACAAGAGAACAGGAGAACATAAACCTCTTATCGGTGTGCAGCACAGTTTTAAGCCTGTTCTGAGGATGTCAGGCTGTGGCCCATGGAGAACTGAACCCTGGGAGATTCTGTGTGTGTGTGTGTGAGAGAGTGAGAGAGAGAGAGTGAGAGAGAGAGACAGAGAGAGAGAAAGTGTTGGTATGAGAGTGGAGTGCTTAGACTCAATCTGGGCCTGTGAGGGAAGCGAATGAGCAAATGAAATGTGTGTATGCGTGTGTGTATGTATGTGTGTGTGTGTTTGTATGTGTGTGCACAAGAGAAAATAGGAGCAAATGAAAGAGAAAGAGAGATAAACTTTCAAATCTTTACAAGTCCTGTAGTAGCAGTTTCCAAACTCAAAACACATTCTATTCTCTTAGCCTCTCATCCCCTGCTGTCTCCATCTTTCACTCAGCTTACATATCTCATATAAAGTCAGGCAACATACATTAGAGGCCGTAGCTGCTGTTTGAGAGCCCAGCACTGTTCATTTCCTTTCAGGAATGCAGTGGAGCTGCCTTGCACATGGCTGACTGCTTTGAGCTGGAGTTGGCTGGCTGTGCTTGTGCTTGGCTAGAGAGGCTAGAGATGTAATATTTCCACACATCTGTTTTCCATCAACTTTTCCACAGAGATTGGTTACGCACGCTCTCTCTACTGTGACTGAGAATTCCTGTACAGAGAAGTGTATGTGTGTGCATGTGTGTTTATGTGAGATGGTGTATCGATGTGTGTGTGTGAGACAGAGAGAGAAAAGTGTGTGTACATGTGGGTGTGTGTGTGTGTGTGTGTGTTTGTGGTTGTTTTTGCAGGACACAGGTTTGACCATCAAAAACATTGTTGAAACAGCCTGAAACACGTTCAACCAACTCTTCTTGCCTCCAGTGGGAAAGCAGGAACAGACCTCATCTCATCTCCGAAAATTTCCGTTGGATGTGGACGGACTCAGCTCTCCGTGGTTTGGTCCCAAAATACAGAGAGGATTTCTGAGCCACATCTTATTTCATGTTCTTCACGGACCAGAATTTGAGTATTTTCATTGAAAAAACTGTGCCCAAAACCACTGTTTCTTACTACTCTTACCAGTCTCTTTTTCTTACTATTAACCCTTCTCTCTACCTATCTGTCTATCTTTCTCCAGATGAATGTTGTGTCACATTCTTTATGCCTGGAGTGTTGCTCACTTTAACCCAGTATTATGAATGAGAGATAACAGTATCAGGAGAGGGGAAGGGGGGGGGGGGGGGTGATGAGTTTCTGCAGCTCCCATCGTCAGCCTGCAGAGGCTCCTCTTGCACCGGTAGAGACAGTCTGTGTGTCCCTCTCATGCTAAGCCTGCGCATCCTCCAGCGGATGTGTGTCAGAGATGGAGAGCATCACTAGGGCATCGCACGGATGCAAAGGAAATGGGTCAAGTGCAGTTTCCCTCATCCTCCTGTGGTTGTCAGTGTTGCTGGAGAGATGGGCACTGAGAGAGCGTAGACAGCAGATGGCTGAATGGGATTATAGTGCTTTTACTCTCAGCCAGATGGTGCTGGTGCCGTATCCAGTTAGCTTAGTTTAGCTTAGCTTAGCTTAGCACACACTGATGCTTTCCCCTCTCTATCCACGGATTCCTGCTTAGCAGCAGTGAGAGGCTACTGTGTGTGACTCTGTTACTATTTGCAAATGATAAGTGCATTAACACGATAAAGCTCCTACTCTGTTGCATCATTTAGCCCATTATGTACTGTACAAGGTCCATTTTTATGGCTCTCAAATTCTCTTGCCTATATTTGTTTAATATGGTATGTATGTATGTATGTGTGCATGTATGTACAGTATGTATATATGTATGTATGTATGTATGTATGTACGTATGTATGTATGTATGTATGTATGCATATATGTATTAGTTTTTTTTGTTTATCTAAATAAAACCTGTTCCTTGTTTTTTTTCTGGTTATCTCTGTTCATAGTTGTTAATGGTTTATCATTGTCAAGGACACCCACTGTGTTTCCATCCAGAGCAATAGGGCATTGAAAAGTTTGCTGCTACTGGACACAGTTTTCAATACAGTGGATCAATCTCTGCCATATGACATGTCTGACATGGTTTCAAATCTGTGTCTGCACATGTACCAAACTAGGTTCAAGTTCACATGTTTTAAGATCAATACATCAATGCATTCACAATTCCCTGTTCCATTTACATTGATATGGGTTAACAATGCCTTTGATATGAGTGTGCTTTGGGATACAAAACAAACCATCATTCATTTGAACACAGTTCTACACTTTCTCCATAGGGTGGCATGTGAGAGCTATCATAGCGACCACTTCCTGGTTTTCTTATTACACATGCTCAGGACCATCTGTATTGGGTTAGGAGGGCAGGATGAAACTGAGTCACGCGGGAAGAGTCCAAGTGGATAAATGTAGGGGACAGACATTGAGAAAGGAGCACCCAGTGCTGTACCTCCCTGAATAACTGAATGGACTGACACTTGGTTGCATAGGATCATCAGAAAAAGTCAGCATCCATATCCTACTGTACATAGGCTATTTCTTCTTTTGGTTTGTCAGTGTAATGTGTTAAAATGTATTTATTTATTTATGTATGTATTTATCAGATTAAAACATGTTTTGTTGTGTTTGGATCATTGCTGGTGTGTAGGCCTATATCTATCCACAGTGATGAAGTCAAATGATCATGTAACTATTGTGCCCCACTTCTAGAAAGCAGGAAACCTTAAGCTGTGCTGGTGGTGTCCTCTCTTTCAGAGTGACTGATTGTTTACTGAATGGGAGCAAGAATGCTCGGAATTCCTGGATTAAGTTTAATCCTGTATACGTCTATCAATCCATAAATCTCTTCCTCACCCTGTCTTTCATTCCGTCTACAAATAAACAGGCATCAAAACAATCGATTCAACAGTCCAATGGCCAAAACGGAGAGACTGAGGAGTTTGCTACCCCAGGTCATTAGACCCCTCAGAGAGAGAGAGAGAGAGACCAAACCCTTAGTGCATCAGGCCTGAAGAGGGCACAGGGGATCTTAACAGTTACACTGAATTTCATGGTGTAGATACACTAGGCCTATAACAAGGTTACTGTAATGTAGGCTAAAGTCCAAATAAACTTCTCTTCAACCTTGATTCAGGATGCTTTGCAGGACATGTATAAAGAAAATGCAGTGCAGGCTGCAAGGAGACTCATATGATACAATATGGCTTAAAATAGCTTTTCATCATGCATAAAACATCTGTACCTTTATTAATCTAATCTTAATATAACTTGAACTGAACTAAACGTGAGTTCTTCGGTGGAATATATTAGCTATGTATGTATTTTTATTATTATCATCATTGCATGTTGCATTATATTACAATCACCTACGTTTATGGAATATGTTTGCGTCACAGAAACAGTTACAAACCAACATTCTGTCGTATTGTTGTTGTCATCGCATTTCTCCGAAGAACATCTGAACCGAACCTACAGCCAGGTCTCAGCCTCGGCATGAGGCTCGTCAGCCGACTTGAGTCATCCCCAGGGACTTCTGATACTAGTTTAGGCGGAAGCACCGCTAAAAGTACAATGCACTTTGAATAAGCGTTAGCTGTTTGCTAACTGGATAACAAGGTAAGCTTCTTACAGTAAAATGATCTTTGGCATTCTTTTAACTGTGGAATTAACCTGAAGAATGACATCAGAATTGTAGTCTTGTTATTATGCTATGCTTGGAGCCTATGCCATATATTGGTAGGCTATATCATAGACATAATATACATAGACGCCGCATTGGCTGCTGGAAACAAGAAATGCGGCCGCCATCTTGGACCGGTCATACTCCTCATTGCGTTGCAGCAGAAAACACAAGATGACAGCACTGTGCAGCATGTTCCTGCTCAAATCGGCGGACCATACTCGGGGGATTTACTTTTCACAAGTAAGATTTAACATTACCGTACTATTGGTTGTATTTTGTATTTTCGAACAATGTGGCCTGTATCATAGCTACATGTATGACCTTTGCAGCAAAAAAAACCGCGTGAAAATCTGTTCGGTATTCAGTGAGATATGATTAATTAAGTGTGCTGACAGCTCATTGCACCGGCCAAACAGATTACACTGAGTGGAGTGGATGACCGGTCCAAGATGGCGGCTCCAAATCTCGTCAGCGCTAGTAGGGAGCAGCGGTCGATGCGGCGTCTATGTATATTATGTCTATGGGCTATATGCTTTTTTGGTTCCTTCTTCTTCACAAGATGAGACTTTGACTTGAAAAGCAGCAGGCCAACCTCTGTAGGTTAGAGGGAAAGTGTTTGTAATGTAGGTTAGCCTAGGCCCAACAGATGGTCAGTTGGAAGGGAGAAATATAAATAACTGGGAAAAATTCCCATAGTAAACTGGTCGGAGTAGGTCTACACTTAGGCCTAACGACATCCAGACTTAACCCTCCTGTTGTGTTCGTTTTATGTTTACTAGTTTTGTGTTCCCAGTCAAAAATGACCGCTAGAAATCCATAGTAACACACATACTATCATCTAATGTTGCCTTTATAGACCTTTATATTAACTTGTGTTCTATTGAATATAACCAGTTTTGAACTTCTATTTGCTATGGCCGGCAGGTCTCACTGACCTGAGCTCATGCAAGTCAGAAAGGGGAAGATTATATTGGGGAAAGGTTCCAATGGGGGCTGGCATAGAAGCAAAGAGGGGAAGTGAGGGTGTGTTTGTGTGTGTGTTTTAATGTAAGCACATATACAGTCCATCTGATCAATAAGTGTGTCTGGACTCAATTTTATACACTGACCATTTTCTCATCCATTCATTTCTATTGGCCAGTCATTTTTGACCGGAAATACACATGGGTGTTCTAAAGTTAAATAAAACACTCAAATTGTTATACAAAATATTACAATTTGTTTTGTGTGTTCAGATGCCCTGTGTTAACAAAGTCAAGGAGCCTCATGGTAGTCAGAATAAGTTAACAGTATTTTTGGAAGAAAAGAATTGTCAATCGGTCACATTTGACCACGAACAAAACACAAGGATTAAAATAAAACCCCTCCCCTATTTCACACACTGATGGGCCTTTGACTTTTAGCACTGCGTGTTCTAGGTCAGACATTTAGGCCTCTGAGTTTTGTATTATTCTGATGGAGCTAGAATGTTAAGGTTGTTTGACGGTTCTAGGTCTGTGCTCTATTTTCAACCTTTGAGGCCGTTGTTAAGTTAAAATATTCATTAGCTTGTGTAATCTTTCTTCTAATATTGCTTTATTCATTTCTCTGTCCGCCTGGGTAGTCAACTCTTCAGGCACTTATACCCCTTATTTCTTTTGTTGCAGTGAGTGCTGTGCTGAGATCAGTCCCAGTCTTCAGAGTAAGGTAGAGTGCTCACTCGCTATAGGCTCATGTGTTTGTGTTGAGGCCTTGGGCAGGCTGCAATGTGTGAGAGGTAAGCAACATGTGCATTTGGCATGGTCAGCATGTCACAACACTGATACAGTCAGTGCAATGCGATTAGCTGCATAACAGAGGCCTGCAATGAACTGAGAGGGGGATGCAGACACACTTAGGAAATCGAGTGTGTGTGTGTGTGTGTGTGTGTGTGTGTGTGTGTGTGTGTGAGTGAGTGAGTGAGAGTGTGTGTGTGTAAGTGTAAGAGTGTATGTGAGAGAGAGAGAGAGATTGCATTTTTCCTCTGCACATTCTTTTACTCATTTGACAATGAAGGCAGGCATTTAAAACAGAACACTTAATATGGCTTCTGTTGCGGTGTTGTTATTGTTGTTTTTTCATGTGACAGTCACATGTGCAGTCAGACATGCCGTGCCAGAGCCAGAGATGCGAGGTGTTTGCTCAGCCGCTCACCCTGGTCCCACGAGGTGCCTGCAGGGAAGCACAGATAATCAGAAACCAAGGTCAACCGCATTGGCACCCGAGGCAGTGCCATCTGTTGTCTTTAGGAATAATGAAAACTCTGAGATTCCAATCCTCCCCGCTCTCTGCCTCCTTGCTCTGCCCTGCTTAATCGTGTGATGATCGCTAATCGTTGTGTTTGTGCTCTCCCTGGACTGAGCCTGTACCTCTGTCCACTGTGTGAGGCCAGGCTTGATTGAGTGACCATGAGCCAGCTTACGTACCCTATCCTTATCTGATTAGCGGACCCTGGCATACTGTGGGGGGTATGACTCATTCCTTTATTTGTTTTTACCCTGATTATGTTTGACTGAGAGAGATCAGACCCAACTAAGCGATGCAGCTATTAGCACTGCATTTGCCTGGCTGCTAGACCTAGCCGTGCTATCTGTGTGAGAAATG